>NC_091124.1:0-10000 GCF_040183065.1 Periplaneta americana | reverse complement strand
TAGGTTAGGTTAGGTTAGGTTAGGTTAGGTTAGGTTAGGTTAGGTTAGGTTAGGTTAGGTTAGGTTAGGTTAGGTTAGGTTAGGTTAGGTTAGGTTAGGTTAGGTTAGGTTAGGTTAGGTTAGGTTAGGTTAGGTTAGGTTAGGTTAGGTTAGGTTAGGTTAGGTTAGGTTAGGTTAGGTTAGGTTAGGTTAGGTTAGGTTAGGTTAGGTTAGGTTAGGTTAGGTTAGGTTAGGTTAGGTTAGGTTAGGTTAGGTTAGGTTAGGTTAGGTTAGGTTAGGTTAGGTTAGGTTAGGTTAGGTTAGGTTAGGTTAGGTTAGGTTAGGTTAGGTTAGGTTAGGTTAGGTTAGGTTAGGTTAGGTTAGGTTAGGTTAGGTTAGGTTAGGTTAGGTTAGGTTAGGTTAGGTTAGGTTAGGTTAGGTTAGGTTAGGTTAGGTTAGGTTAGGTTAGGTTAGGTTAGGTTAGGTTAGGTTAGGTTAGGTTAGGTTAGGTTAGGTTAGGTTAGGTTAGGTTAGGTTAGGTTAGGTTAGGTTAGGTTAGGTTAGGTTAGGTTAGGTTAGGTTAGGTTAGGTTAGGTTAGGTTAGGTTAGGTTAGGTTAGGTTAGGTTAGGTTAGGTTAGGTTAGGTTAGGTTAGGTTAGGTTAGGTTAGGTTAGGTTAGGTTAGGTTAGGTTAGGTTAGGTTAGGTTAGGTTAGGTTAGGTTAGGTTAGGTTAGGTTAGGTTAGGTTAGGTTAGGTTAGGTTAGGTTAGGTTAGGTTAGGTTAGGTTAGGTTAGGTTAGGTTAGGTTAGGTTAGGTTAGGTTAGGTTAGGTTAGGTTAGGTTAGGTTAGGTTAGGTTAGGTTAGGTTAGGTTAGGTTAGGTTAGGTTAGGTTAGGTTAGGTTAGGTTAGGTTAGGTTAGGTTAGGTTAGGTTAGGTTAGGTTAGGTTAGGTTAGGTTAGGTTAGGTTAGGTTAGGTTAGGTTAGGTTAGGTTAGGTTAGGTTAGGTTAGGTTAGGTTAGGTTAGGTTAGGTTAGGTTAGGTTAGGTTAGGTTAGGTTAGGTTAGGTTAGGTTAGGTTAGGTTAGGTTAGGTTAGGTTAGGTTAGGTTAGGTTAGGTTAGGTTAGGTTAGGTTAGGTTAGGTTAGGTTAGGTTAGGTTAGGTTAGGTTAGGTTAGGTTAGGTTAGGTTAGGTTAGGTTAGGTTAGGTTAGGTTAGGTTAGGTTAGGTTAGGTTAGGTTAGGTTAGGTTAGGTTAGGTTAGGTTAGGTTAGGTTAGGTTAGGTTAGGTTAGGTTAGGTTAGGTTAGGTTAGGTTAGGTTAGGTTAGGTTAGGTTAGGTTAGGTTAGGTTAGGTTAGGTTAGGTTAGGTTAGGTTAGGTTAGGTTAGGTTAGGTTAGGTTAGGTTAGGTTAGGTTAGGTTAGGTTAGGTTAGGTTAGGTTAGGTTAGGTTAGGTTAGGTTAGGTTAGGTTAGGTTAGGTTAGGTTAGGTTAGGTTAGGTTAGGTTAGGTTAGGTTAGGTTAGGTTAGGTTAGGTTAGGTTAGGTTAGGTTAGGTTAGGTTAGGTTAGGTTAGGTTAGGTTAGGTTAGGTTAGGTTAGGTTAGGTTAGGTTAGGTTAGGTTAGGTTAGGTTAGGTTAGGTTAGGTTAGGTTAGGTTAGGTTAGGTTAGGTTAGGTTAGGTTAGGTTAGGTTAGGTTAGGTTAGGTTAGGTTAGGTTAGGTTAGGTTAGGTTAGGTTAGGTTAGGTTAGGTTAGGTTAGGTTAGGTTAGGTTAGGTTAGGTTAGGTTAGGTTAGGTTAGGTTAGGTTAGGTTAGGTTAGGTTAGGTTAGGTTAGGTTAGGTTAGGTTAGGTTAGGTTAGGTTAGGTTAGGTTAGGTTAGGTTAGGTTAGGTTAGGTTAGGTTAGGTTAGGTTAGGTTAGGTTAGGTTAGGTTAGGTTAGGTTAGGTTAGGTTAGGTTAGGTTAGGTTAGGTTAGGTTAGGTTAGGTTAGGTTAGGTTAGGTTAGGTTAGGTTAGGTTAGGTTAGGTTAGGTTAGGTTAGGTTAGGTTAGGTTAGGTTAGGTTAGGTTAGGTTAGGTTAGGTTAGGTTAGGTTAGGTTAGGTTAGGTTAGGTTAGGTTAGGTTAGGTTAGGTTAGGTTAGGTTAGGTTAGGTTAGGTTAGGTTAGGTTAGGTTAGGTTAGGTTAGGTTAGGTTAGGTTAGGTTAGGTTAGGTTAGGTTAGGTTAGGTTAGGTTAGGTTAGGTTAGGTTAGGTTAGGTTAGGTTAGGTTAGGTTAGGTTAGGTTAGGTTAGGTTAGGTTAGGTTAGGTTAGGTTAGGTTAGGTTAGGTTAGGTTAGGTTAGGTTAGGTTAGGTTAGGTTAGGTTAGGTTAGGTTAGGTTAGGTTAGGTTAGGTTAGGTTAGGTTAGGTTAGGTTAGGTTAGGTTAGGTTAGGTTAGGTTAGGTTAGGTTAGGTTAGGTTAGGTTAGGTTAGGTTAGGTTAGGTTAGGTTAGGTTAGGTTAGGTTAGGTTAGGTTAGGTTAGGTTAGGTTAGGTTAGGTTAGGTTAGGTTAGGTTAGGTTAGGTTAGGTTAGGTTAGGTTAGGTTAGGTTAGGTTAGGTTAGGTTAGGTTAGGTTAGGTTAGGTTAGGTTAGGTTAGGTTAGGTTAGGTTAGGTTAGGTTAGGTTAGGTTAGGTTAGGTTAGGTTAGGTTAGGTTAGGTTAGGTTAGGTTAGGTTAGGTTAGGTTAGGTTAGGTTAGGTTAGGTTAGGTTAGGTTAGGTTAGGTTAGGTTAGGTTAGGTTAGGTTAGGTTAGGTTAGGTTAGGTTAGGTTAGGTTAGGTTAGGTTAGGTTAGGTTAGGTTAGGTTAGGTTAGGTTAGGTTAGGTTAGGTTAGGTTAGGTTAGGTTAGGTTAGGTTAGGTTAGGTTAGGTTAGGTTAGGTTAGGTTAGGTTAGGTTAGGTTAGGTTAGGTTAGGTTAGGTTAGGTTAGGTTAGGTTAGGTTAGGTTAGGTTAGGTTAGGTTAGGTTAGGTTAGGTTAGGTTAGGTTAGGTTAGGTTAGGTTAGGTTAGGTTAGGTTAGGTTAGGTTAGGTTAGGTTAGGTTAGGTTAGGTTAGGTTAGGTTAGGTTAGGTTAGGTTAGGTTAGGTTAGGTTAGGTTAGGTTAGGTTAGGTTAGGTTAGGTTAGGTTAGGTTAGGTTAGGTTAGGTTAGGTTAGGTTAGGTTAGGTTAGGTTAGGTTAGGTTAGGTTAGGTTAGGTTAGGTTAGGTTAGGTTAGGTTAGGTTAGGTTAGGTTAGGTTAGGTTAGGTTAGGTTAGGTTAGGTTAGGTTAGGTTAGGTTAGGTTAGGTTAGGTTAGGTTAGGTTAGGTTAGGTTAGGTTAGGTTAGGTTAGGTTAGGTTAGGTTAGGTTAGGTTAGGTTAGGTTAGGTTAGGTTAGGTTAGGTTAGGTTAGGTTAGGTTAGGTTAGGTTAGGTTAGGTTAGGTTAGGTTAGGTTAGGTTAGGTTAGGTTAGGTTAGGTTAGGTTAGGTTAGGTTAGGTTAGGTTAGGTTAGGTTAGGTTAGGTTAGGTTAGGTTAGGTTAGGTTAGGTTAGGTTAGGTTAGGTTAGGTTAGGTTAGGTTAGGTTAGGTTAGGTTAGGTTAGGTTAGGTTAGGTTAGGTTAGGTTAGGTTAGGTTAGGTTAGGTTAGGTTAGGTTAGGTTAGGTTAGGTTAGGTTAGGTTAGGTTAGGTTAGGTTAGGTTAGGTTAGGTTAGGTTAGGTTAGGTTAGGTTAGGTTAGGTTAGGTTAGGTTAGGTTAGGTTAGGTTAGGTTAGGTTAGGTTAGGTTAGGTTAGGTTAGGTTAGGTTAGGTTAGGTTAGGTTAGGTTAGGTTAGGTTAGGTTAGGTTAGGTTAGGTTAGGTTAGGTTAGGTTAGGTTAGGTTAGGTTAGGTTAGGTTAGGTTAGGTTAGGTTAGGTTAGGTTAGGTTAGGTTAGGTTAGGTTAGGTTAGGTTAGGTTAGGTTAGGTTAGGTTAGGTTAGGTTAGGTTAGGTTAGGTTAGGTTAGGTTAGGTTAGGTTAGGTTAGGTTAGGTTAGGTTAGGTTAGGTTAGGTTAGGTTAGGTTAGGTTAGGTTAGGTTAGGTTAGGTTAGGTTAGGTTAGGTTAGGTTAGGTTAGGTTAGGTTAGGTTAGGTTAGGTTAGGTTAGGTTAGGTTAGGTTAGGTTAGGTTAGGTTAGGTTAGGTTAGGTTAGGTTAGGTTAGGTTAGGTTAGGTTAGGTTAGGTTAGGTTAGGTTAGGTTAGGTTAGGTTAGGTTAGGTTAGGTTAGGTTAGGTTAGGTTAGGTTAGGTTAGGTTAGGTTAGGTTAGGTTAGGTTAGGTTAGGTTAGGTTAGGTTAGGTTAGGTTAGGTTAGGTTAGGTTAGGTTAGGTTAGGTTAGGTTAGGTTAGGTTAGGTTAGGTTAGGTTAGGTTAGGTTAGGTTAGGTTAGGTTAGGTTAGGTTAGGTTAGGTTAGGTTAGGTTAGGTTAGGTTAGGTTAGGTTAGGTTAGGTTAGGTTAGGTTAGGTTAGGTTAGGTTAGGTTAGGTTAGGTTAGGTTAGGTTAGGTTAGGTTAGGTTAGGTTAGGTTAGGTTAGGTTAGGTTAGGTTAGGTTAGGTTAGGTTAGGTTAGGTTAGGTTAGGTTAGGTTAGGTTAGGTTAGGTTAGGTTAGGTTAGGTTAGGTTAGGTTAGGTTAGGTTAGGTTAGGTTAGGTTAGGTTAGGTTAGGTTAGGTTAGGTTAGGTTAGGTTAGGTTAGGTTAGGTTAGGTTAGGTTAGGTTAGGTTAGGTTAGGTTAGGTTAGGTTAGGTTAGGTTAGGTTAGGTTAGGTTAGGTTAGGTTAGGTTAGGTTAGGTTAGGTTAGGTTAGGTTAGGTTAGGTTAGGTTAGGTTAGGTTAGGTTAGGTTAGGTTAGGTTAGGTTAGGTTAGGTTAGGTTAGGTTAGGTTAGGTTAGGTTAGGTTAGGTTAGGTTAGGTTAGGTTAGGTTAGGTTAGGTTAGGTTAGGTTAGGTTAGGTTAGGTTAGGTTAGGTTAGGTTAGGTTAGGTTAGGTTAGGTTAGGTTAGGTTAGGTTAGGTTAGGTTAGGTTAGGTTAGGTTAGGTTAGGTTAGGTTAGGTTAGGTTAGGTTAGGTTAGGTTAGGTTAGGTTAGGTTAGGTTAGGTTAGGTTAGGTTAGGTTAGGTTAGGTTAGGTTAGGTTAGGTTAGGTTATGTTAGGTTAGGTTAGGTTAGGTTAGGTTAGGTTAGGTTAGGTTAGGTTAGGTTAGGTTAGGTTAGGTTAGGTTAGGTTAGGTTAGGTTAGGTTAGGTTAGGTTAGGTTAGGTTAGGTTAGGTTAGGTTAGGTTAGGTTAGGTTAGGTTAGGTTAGGTTAGGTTAGGTTAGGTTAGGTTAGGTTAGGTTAGGTTAGGTTAGGTTAGGTTAGGTTAGGTTAGGTTAGGTTAGGTTAGGTTAGGTTAGGTTAGGTTAGGTTAGGTTAGGTTAGGTTAGGTTAGGTTAGGTTAGGTTAGGTTAGGTTAGGTTAGGTTAGGTTAGGTTAGGTTAGGTTAGGTTAGGTTAGGTTAGGTTAGGTTAGGTTAGGTTAGGTTAGGTTAGGTTAGGTTAGGTTAGGTTAGGTTAGGTTAGGTTAGGTTAGGTTAGGTTAGGTTAGGTTAGGTTAGGTTAGGTTAGGTTAGGTTAGGTTAGGTTAGGTTAGGTTAGGTTAGGTTAGGTTAGGTTAGGTTAGGTTAGGTTAGGTTAGGTTAGGTTAGGTTAGGTTAGGTTAGGTTAGGTTAGGTTAGGTTAGGTTAGGTTAGGTTAGGTTAGGTTAGGTTAGGTTAGGTTAGGTTAGGTTAGGTTAGGTTAGGTTAGGTTAGGTTAGGTTAGGTTAGGTTAGGTTAGGTTAGGTTAGGTTAGGTTAGGTTAGGTTAGGTTAGGTTAGGTTAGGTTAGGTTAGGTTAGGTTAGGTTAGGTTAGGTTAGGTTAGGTTAGGTTAGGTTAGGTTAGGTTAGGTTAGGTTAGGTTAGGTTAGGTTAGGTTAGGTTAGGTTAGGTTAGGTTAGGTTAGGTTAGGTTAGGTTAGGTTAGGTTAGGTTAGGTTAGGTTAGGTTAGGTTAGGTTAGGTTAGGTTAGGTTAGGTTAGGTTAGGTTAGGTTAGGTTAGGTTAGGTTAGGTTAGGTTAGGTTAGGTTAGGTTAGGTTAGGTTAGGTTAGGTTAGGTTAGGTTAGGTTAGGTTAGGTTAGGTTAGGTTAGGTTAGGTTAGGTTAGGTTAGGTTAGGTTAGGTTAGGTTAGGTTAGGTTAGGTTAGGTTAGGTTAGGTTAGGTTAGGTTAGGTTAGGTTAGGTTAGGTTAGGTTAGGTTAGGTTAGGTTAGGTTAGGTTAGGTTAGGTTAGGTTAGGTTAGGTTAGGTTAGGTTAGGTTAGGTTAGGTTAGGTTAGGTTAGGTTAGGTTAGGTTAGGTTAGGTTAGGTTAGGTTAGGTTAGGTTAGGTTAGGTTAGGTTAGGTTAGGTTAGGTTAGGTTAGGTTAGGTTAGGTTAGGTTAGGTTAGGTTAGGTTAGGTTAGGTTAGGTTAGGTTAGGTTAGGTTAGGTTAGGTTAGGTTAGGTTAGGTTAGGTTAGGTTAGGTTAGGTTAGGTTAGGTTAGGTTAGGTTAGGTTAGGTTAGGTTAGGTTAGGTTAGGTTAGGTTAGGTTAGGTTAGGTTAGGTTAGGTTAGGTTAGGTTAGGTTAGGTTAGGTTAGGTTAGGTTAGGTTAGGTTAGGTTAGGTTAGGTTAGGTTAGGTTAGGTTAGGTTAGGTTAGGTTAGGTTAGGTTAGGTTAGGTTAGGTTAGGTTAGGTTAGGTTAGGTTAGGTTAGGTTAGGTTAGGTTAGGTTAGGTTAGGTTAGGTTAGGTTAGGTTAGGTTAGGTTAGGTTAGGTTAGGTTAGGTTAGGTTAGGTTAGGTTAGGTTAGGTTAGGTTAGGTTAGGTTAGGTTAGGTTAGGTTAGGTTAGGTTAGGTTAGGTTAGGTTAGGTTAGGTTAGGTTAGGTTAGGTTAGGTTAGGTTAGGTTAGGTTAGGTTAGGTTAGGTTAGGTTAGGTTAGGTTAGGTTAGGTTAGGTTAGGTTAGGTTAGGTTAGGTTAGGTTAGGTTAGGTTAGGTTAGGTTAGGTTAGGTTAGGTTAGGTTAGGTTAGGTTAGGTTAGGTTAGGTTAGGTTAGGTTAGGTTAGGTTAGGTTAGGTTAGGTTAGGTTAGGTTAGGTTAGGTTAGGTTAGGTTAGGTTAGGTTAGGTTAGGTTAGGTTAGGTTAGGTTAGGTTAGGTTAGGTTAGGTTAGGTTAGGTTAGGTTAGGTTAGGTTAGGTTAGGTTAGGTTAGGTTAGGTTAGGTTAGGTTAGGTTAGGTTAGGTTAGGTTAGGTTAGGTTAGGTTAGGTTAGGTTAGGTTAGGTTAGGTTAGGTTAGGTTAGGTTAGGTTAGGTTAGGTTAGGTTAGGTTAGGTTAGGTTAGGTTAGGTTAGGTTAGGTTAGGTTAGGTTAGGTTAGGTTAGGTTAGGTTAGGTTAGGTTAGGTTAGGTTAGGTTAGGTTAGGTTAGGTTAGGTTAGGTTAGGTTAGGTTAGGTTAGGTTAGGTTAGGTTAGGTTAGGTTAGGTTAGGTTAGGTTAGGTTAGGTTAGGTTAGGTTAGGTTAGGTTAGGTTAGGTTAGGTTAGGTTAGGTTAGGTTAGGTTAGGTTAGGTTAGGTTAGGTTAGGTTAGGTTAGGTTAGGTTAGGTTAGGTTAGGTTAGGTTAGGTTAGGTTAGGTTAGGTTAGGTTAGGTTAGGTTAGGTTAGGTTAGGTTAGGTTAGGTTAGGTTAGGTTAGGTTAGGTTAGGTTAGGTTAGGTTAGGTTAGGTTAGGTTAGGTTAGGTTAGGTTAGGTTAGGTTAGGTTAGGTTAGGTTAGGTTAGGTTAGGTTAGGTTAGGTTAGGTTAGGTTAGGTTAGGTTAGGTTAGGTTAGGTTAGGTTAGGTTAGGTTAGGTTAGGTTAGGTTAGGTTAGGTTAGGTTAGGTTAGGTTAGGTTAGGTTAGGTTAGGTTAGGTTAGGTTAGGTTAGGTTAGGTTAGGTTAGGTTAGGTTAGGTTAGGTTAGGTTAGGTTAGGTTAGGTTAGGTTAGGTTAGGTTAGGTTAGGTTAGGTTAGGTTAGGTTAGGTTAGGTTAGGTTAGGTTAGGTTAGGTTAGGTTAGGTTAGGTTAGGTTAGGTTAGGTTAGGTTAGGTTAGGTTAGGTTAGGTTAGGTTAGGTTAGGTTAGGTTAGGTTAGGTTAGGTTAGGTTAGGTTAGGTTAGGTTAGGTTAGGTTAGGTTAGGTTAGGTTAGGTTAGGTTAGGTTAGGTTAGGTTAGGTTAGGTTAGGTTAGGTTAGGTTAGGTTAGGTTAGGTTAGGTTAGGTTAGGTTAGGTTAGGTTAGGTTAGGTTAGGTTAGGTTAGGTTAGGTTAGGTTAGGTTAGGTTAGGTTAGGTTAGGTTAGGTTAGGTTAGGTTAGGTTAGGTTAGGTTAGGTTAGGTTAGGTTAGGTTAGGTTAGGTTAGGTTAGGTTAGGTTAGGTTAGGTTAGGTTAGGTTAGGTTAGGTTAGGTTAGGTTAGGTTAGGTTAGGTTAGGTTAGGTTAGGTTAGGTTAGGTTAGGTTAGGTTAGGTTAGGTTAGGTTAGGTTAGGTTAGGTTAGGTTAGGTTAGGTTAGGTTAGGTTAGGTTAGGTTAGGTTAGGTTAGGTTAGGTTAGGTTAGGTTAGGTTAGGTTAGGTTAGGTTAGGTTAGGTTAGGTTAGGTTAGGTTAGGTTAGGTTAGGTTAGGTTAGGTTAGGTTAGGTTAGGTTAGGTTAGGTTAGGTTAGGTTAGGTTAGGTTAGGTTAGGTTAGGTTAGGTTAGGTTAGGTTAGGTTAGGTTAGGTTAGGTTAGGTTAGGTTAGGTTAGGTTAGGTTAGGTTAGGTTAGGTTAGGTTAGGTTAGGTTAGGTTAGGTTAGGTTAGGTTAGGTTAGGTTAGGTTAGGTTAGGTTAGGTTAGGTTAGGTTAGGTTAGGTTAGGTTAGGTTAGGTTAGGTTAGGTTAGGTTAGGTTAGGTTAGGTTAGGTTAGGTTAGGTTAGGTTAGGTTAGGTTAGGTTAGGTTAGGTTAGGTTAGGTTAGGTTAGGTTAGGTTAGGTTAGGTTAGGTTAGGTTAGGTTAGGTTAGGTTAGGTTAGGTTAGGTTAGGTTAGGTTAGGTTAGGTTAGGTTAGGTTAGGTTAGGTTAGGTTAGGTTAGGTTAGGTTAGGTTAGGTTAGGTTAGGTTAGGTTAGGTTAGGTTAGGTTAGGTTAGGTTAGGTTAGGTTAGGTTAGGTTAGGTTAGGTTAGGTTAGGTTAGGTTAGGTTAGGTTAGGTTAGGTTAGGTTAGGTTAGGTTAGGTTAGGTTAGGTTAGGTTAGGTTAGGTTAGGTTAGGTTAGGTTAGGTTAGGTTAGGTTAGGTTAGGTTAGGTTAGGTTAGGTTAGGTTAGGTTAGGTTAGGTTAGGTTAGGTTAGGTTAGGTTAGGTTAGGTTAGGTTAGGTTAGGTTAGGTTAGGTTAGGTTAGGTTAGGTTAGGTTAGGTTAGGTTAGGTTAGGTTAGGTTAGGTTAGGTTAGGTTAGGTTAGGTTAGGTTAGGTTAGGTTAGGTTAGGTTAGGTTAGGTTAGGTTAGGTTAGGTTAGGTTAGGTTAGGTTAGGTTAGGTTAGGTTAGGTTAGGTTAGGTTAGGTTAGGTTAGGTTAGGTTAGGTTAGGTTAGGTTAGGTTAGGTTAGGTTAGGTTAGGTTAGGTTAGGTTAGGTTAGGTTAGGTTAGGTTAGGTTAGGTTAGGTTAGGTTAGGTTAGGTTAGGTTAGGTTAGGTTAGGTTAGGTTAGGTTAGGTTAGGTTAGGTTAGGTTAGGTTAGGTTAGGTTAGGTTAGGTTAGGTTAGGTTAGGTTAGGTTAGGTTAGGTTAGGTTAGGTTAGGTTAGGTTAGGTTAGGTTAGGTTAGGTTAGGTTAGGTTAGGTTAGGTTAGGTTAGGTTAGGTTAGGTTAGGTTAGGTTAGGTTAGGTTAGGTTAGGTTAGGTTAGGTTAGGTTAGGTTAGGTTAGGTTAGGTTAGGTTAGGT